>NC_140592.1:162768985-162790671 GCF_964204655.1 Triturus cristatus
GCACTAGCCAAATTCTAGCCAGCGCTGTAAATATCGTTCCCATGGTGGGTAGACATCGGGGTATAGCTAAAATCCCTGTGGCAGGCAACAATATAATTCTTAGAGTTTGTCCGTTAGTAAAGGCGAGCATAAGTGGGAGCAGAGGCTGATCTGAGCTCCTGAGTAAGGTGCTAGTGTCTTTAATACATTTCGGAAGTTCTAGCTGATGGCTCACAAGTTTCTTTAGCAGTGAAGCTTTGTGGAGACACAAACAATGCTCTTTCATGTGGTTGCTTAACCCCTTCAGCGCTGCGCGGATTCCCCCGCGGTGCTGAAGGGTTCGAGCGCGGGCGGGGGCCATGACGGAACGGTTCCGTCATGAGCACAGCTCAACCGATGCTCATGACGGAACCGTTCCGTCATGAGCATGGAAGGGGTTAAAGAATCTTTTAAGATAACTCCTCTTGAGTTGACATTTAATGAGGAAATCTAATACATAGAAGTTGCGCTTTTGTTTTCACTCTTTCTGAAGTGGCAAGACTGGCTACGCAATAGATGGTGCCTTAGACCAGCGCGTAAAGGTAAAATCACCTCTTGGTGAGAGGTACGATGAATGGTTGATTATAAGGATATATGGGAGGATGCTCTTAAGCCAAGTTTGGAGCAAAACTTGAAGCCCCCAATACTTCTCCTTAGATAAAGCAGGTAGGATTAAGTTGCGCGCACGTATTGAGATGAGCAGCACAGATGAGCTGCACAAAGCCGTGCCAGTGCTCAGTTGTGTGTAACGAAGCTCGGAAGGTTCTATGGTAATCGACCCTCAGTTCCTCATTAATGTTATCAACGCGATAAACAAAGATTAAGGTAAATTTAAGTTTAGTGTTGGACCGAGTGACATCGCGTCGGCAGAGCCACGTCTCCCATACACTGTTCATATGGTTAAAGCCAAAGCACATGACCCCAAGGCACAGTGCTCGGTTGGTAAGATCGCCCCTGGGAGAGCAGTTCTGGTAGGGCAATTCCTATTAATTCCCAGCAGACCTGGACAAAGACCCGTGTGATGACGAAACAAGGGCTCGCTCATATGTAGGATCGTAAAATACAGTTTAGCCGCATGTTGGTCTCCTTCTCCTCCACAAGGACTTGTTGAAGAGAGGGTGCAGCAGTTCACCAGTGCCATCTCGGGACATGTTCATGGCAGCGAATGGCTGTTGCACATGGCAAGGAGAAACAGGCATTTTTATGCATATAGATTTGTAGGCAAAAAAGATTGTGCTGCATTACATCCATAAGGTGGTAGACTAAGATTGTGCTCCAGCCTAGCTTCAGCAAAGACACCTTGGCACACATAATACGGCGGTGTTGCATGGTAGATTTGAAAGGGATCTGCAACGCAATAGGCACAAGGCTGCTTTAAACACCGATTGTGGTCCTTGTACAAGACACCGGTAGTAGTATTTTTTGACAGCCGAAGCTGCTCTACAGCCCCAATGTTCCACAAGAGGCCTGCATTAATGATAGCGTTGACTACCGGGCCCTCGAGTGAGATAGTATTTTGAGTGGACTAAAGACTGCAAGTTGTTGTCCGTCAGGGAAATGAGGAACACATATCCACCCACGAATTCCTGTGTATCTGAATATTCGGTCTCTGTGTTTCGTATCAGTATGACTGACCCTTTGGCCCGGGTGGGGCTCGGTAGTGAGGACTAGTAAGCAGCATGCTGGGGCATAGTTATTTCACTTGCTGGATGCCACACATTGCCTCCATTTGGCTGCTATCCCCTAGTAGGCAGCAGACATAGGCTCCTTGTACAGGCTAGTGTTGGACTCTTTTTGATGCCCAAGCACTGTTTGTAGGCTTGCCTATCCTTGCAACAGGCTCAGTTGGATGGAAAGGTTTCAACACAGTGTTCATAAATGCTCTGGTCATGCCAAGGCTGTGGTTTGGGAGGGTCGTGCCGCAAGGCTCAGTGCAAGCCCAGCGCTACAGAAAGGTTACAGCATTGAGGCATATTAAATGCCAGGCATGGAACGGTTACATTAGAATGCACAAGAATTGCCAGGCACGGTCCCTACGACCGGGCCGAACATACCAAAGACACAGTAAAAAACTAAAAAAGGAAAAAACCAGACATAAACTTAATACCACCATGGCCAAAGTGTGTAAGGCCAATGGAGGGGGCGCCACGGGACACGGACATGGTTTTATAAGCCAGAGTCATCCGGGGTATCACCTGGAAGATGGGGTACACCTCATGGGGTGGGAATAGACGTGGGAATAGACGTGTTCCTACTGAATAATGTGGGGTACTGGAACGATGGGTTGCAAGTAAGAGCTAAAGGAGAGGCCGGGGTAGGGGGGAGCTCCCTCTGATCGAGAAACCGTAGGAAGCGCCGCGGAGCAATCTCAACAAGATTAGTAAAAAGAGAGATCTTACTAGAAGGTAGATGGAAGGCTCTCACAGTGTCCTTAGGATGCCTCAGAAAGAGTAGATATGATGCTCCCGCAGGACCCTTGGGATGCCTCACGGCAGGGGTACAGAGAGAAAAGATGGCAAGGACTCAGCCTCAAGAAAGGTAGAGTAGATGCTCAAGTAAGGTCCTTGAGATGCCTTGGACAGCAGGGACCCTTGGGAGAAGGGAGGGCCCAAAAAAGGGTTACAAGGCAAGCGGGACGGCACTTGCGGCCCGGGCAGGCCCAGATGGGCACCCACCAAATCGGTAGCAAGCTGAAGCCTAGACCCGCGAAACGGAAGCCCAAAGAACGGGGCCCTCCCCTCCCAGGTTATGGAGGAGGCTGGCCCAGATTGCAAGAAAAAGTTTAAGGAGCAATAGAAGTAAAGTAAAGAAATAACATGGACAATAAATGCGTATATGACCATGAAAGGAACTATCGATTGAATTGTACAATGTTATATTTGATGAATAAACTGCGACCTTTTCAGGCACCCAAGAAAGTTGTCAGTGGTGATTCAAGGGAAAAGCACGCAGTTGGTGAGAGGGGCAGGGGGAGCGGGGCGACTCGCCGCCTGGAGGGGGTTTAAACCCGGGCCGGGTAGGCGAAGCCGGACCCCATCGAGGTCAGGGTAAAATGCAATCCGGGGGCGGGAAGCCCAACCTCATCCCCTTCCCCTGCATTTGAATACCGGCTAGGCAGGCAGGGACCGAGATTGGCCCCCGACAGGCTAGGTGAGCCCCCCCAATCAGGGGGCGAGCTTGGTAGGGCGAGGGGGGGACAAAAGGGGCCAGTGGCCCGAGTAAGGCTCATTCATCCCCCCCACTCACAGTAGGAAGGAGAAGAATCCCACCCACCCACACCTAAAATACGGGTGTCGCAGCCGCAAGGGTAGGGGTAACGGAGCGGAGCAATCTCAACAAGATTAGTAAAAAAAGAGATCTTACTAGAAGGTAGATGGAAGGCTCTCACAGTGTCCTTAGGATGCCTCATGGCAGGGGCACTGAGGGAGCCAAAGGCAGCTTACCACCATAGAAAGAGCAGATGTGATGCTCCCGCAGGACCCTTGGGATGCCTCACGGCACGGGTACCGAGGGAGCCAAGGGCAGCCTACTGCCATAGGAAGAGTAGATGTGATGCCCCTGCAGGACCCTTGGGATGCCTCACAGCAGGGGTACAGAGGGAAAAGATAGCAAGGACTCAGCCTCAAGAAAGGTAGAGTAGATGCTCAAGTAAGGTCCTTGAGATGCCTTGGACAGCACAGGGACCCCTGGGAGAAGGGAGGACCCACAAAAGGGTTACAGGGCGAGCGGGACAGCACTTGCGGCCCGGCCAGGTCCAGATGGGCACCCACCAAATCGGTAGCAAGCTGAAGCCTAGACCCGTGAAATGAACGCCCAAAGAAGGGGACCCTCCCCTCCCAGGTTATGGAGGAGGCTGGGCCCAGATTGCAAGAAAAAGTTTAAGAAGCAATAGAAGTAAAGTAAAGAAATAACATGGACAATAAATGCATATATGAGCATGAAAGGAACTATCGATTGAAATGTACGATGTTATGTTTGATGAATAAACTGCGACCTTTTCAGGCACCCAAGAAAGTTGTCAGTGGTGATTCAAGGGAAAAGCGCGCAGTTGGTGAGAGGGGCAGGGGGAGCGGGGTGACTCGCCGCCTGGAGGGGGTTTACACAATGCAAGAGAGAAAGTCGTAAGGATTTTACCATAACCCATAGGTGATTCAACGCTTTGCATTTTTGTAGTGTCAGTTGTCCCATGGTGTCCGCAGGCCTGTAAGTACCAGCGCGAAATGATATTGCTGAAAAACTGGGATTTTCTGTAGGTGTCTTTCGATAGTACTAGTCGCTTGTTAAGATCAAACAAATCAAATGCCAGGCAACAGTGCAAATTGACAGACAAGCAGTCTTCGTTATCAGTATCTGGTGATAACGGTTTGCTGTCGCATGTCCTTTTTGTCCATGCATGCAATAAAAAACACATATATAGCGCAGTATTCCAGCCACAGTGCAGAACACCCGCTCTTGTATGTGTCTTGATTTGGGGGTGAAATGAGCTGCAGGGATCTTCCAATATAAGTGTAAACCTTCCATGCGCTTGCATTCTGGGACATTCTCCCTTTAATACGGCAAGCCTTAAAAATGTCAGTATGTCAGTATTGAAAGTGCTGTTAAGTGAAAGGGCAGAACAGCCTGCAGGTAATAAATACCTCGAGGCGAGGTGGAGAGAATCTCTCGAGAGGCCAGCAAGGAAACATGGGAACCGGGTTCACAAACATATTGGTGGGGCCGGGGTCACATGAATCAAATCTGAATATCTTCTGGTAAGAATTGCAGCACAGCAGATGAGTGGCAGGCAGACCTGTGAACTGTAAGAAACTCTATCAATTTTAAGGCTGGACAATGCTGGTCATTTTAATGACCAGACTTGTGTGTTCACATGAACTCTGCAGTGCTCAGGTTAGCTCCCTCCGCATCTCCACCCGGCTCCTGATGACAGGAGGATGAAGAGGAAGAGGCTGAGCGACGATCCAGCTAAAGATTGATGATTGAAAACAAAGCACTCTGTAGATGGATGTCTGGATTGCGCATGGCTGAGAGGCGTAGTTCAACTATGATGCCCTAACACAGGCACAAACCTTATAATTTAGCAGACATGCTGCCATGCACAGTATGTCTGCTAAAATGGGGCTGCCAGGGCGCACGTCAGTGCATTCCTGACGTCATTGAAAAGCCACACAGAGCAGCGGTGGCAGGATACCCAGCTTTTTTTAGGGCTGTGCTTCCAGTCCTATTAGGAAGCTGGGAGACGGATTGAGGGGGATCTTCCTCTGAAACCTGCCCCGCTGCTCTGTCTGGCTCCTCATTGGGAATCATGGCTTGTAGCTTCCAGTGTCCAGTACCAGATTCCTAGTCTGCTGCTGCCATTGGGCCTCTGAGTTGCCAGCAAAGGAAGAAAGGTAAGTAAAAAAAGATCAGTGTTGGTTTTCTCTGTATATGCGAGGTGTGTGTTAGTTTAATGTGTTTGTGAGAAGCAATAAGAATGAGACAGTGAGAATCAATGAGAGACGGTGAGTATGAATAATTGAAAGCAAGGGAGTGAGTAAAGCAGTGTGAGTGAGTTAGAATGAGTGAGTGCTGGGGAGATTGTGGTAGGATTAGGAGTGAGGGGTGTATCTATCAATAGTGCAACAGGTGCAGTTGCACCAGGGCACAGAGGCCCTGGGGTGCCTCTATCAATGGGGCAACTGAGGAACAGAGGCCCTGGTGCAACTGCACCTGCTGCACAATTAAAACAGAACATCTGTATCCCAGGAGTTCAGATCAGAGCCCCTGTACATCAGTAGTTGTGAGTGAGGGTCAGTGATTGTGAAAGTGTGACTGTGTGCAGGTGTGTTTGGAAATGAGGAACAGTGAGTGTGAGTGCAAGTGTGCATTGGTGTGTAAGGGCACCCAAGGTACATTTTGGAAACCATGGGGTAAACCTGTGGCAAGTATTATGCACACCTCTTTTAGGGATCACCAGCCCTCACTGCGTTTACTAATTAAGTCTAACAAAATACTTGGGTTGTAAAGTACACCTGTGTCAACATTTATTATTATAAGCATAGCAACTGCTTTGGACTTTCTATACATATTCACAATTACTAACGTTTGTGTTTAACAACGAAAAAACATAACATGGCATCTGCACAGTCAGTGTGTTGAATGAAGGCTGTAATGCCAAGATGCTGCTCTTACCTCTCGAAGGTGCATGTTTTCTTTGTCTTTCTGGTCTAAAAGCACTTCCAAATGATTAACCTGAGATTCGGCTTCCACCACCCTCCGCGCTCTCTCGTTTTCGTCGTCCATCCCTTTGGAAGGCAAGCCTTTGCTTTGCAACATTTCCAGAAGCTTCTTGATGGATTCATCTCTGGCGTTCAGGGTCTGCTTCTGCGTTTCAATCCTCAACTCCATTTCTTCCAGAGTTTTCCTTAAGAGAAAGAGCTCTTTTGCTTGCCTGTCGTGTTCTGCCTGAAGCCTGCGGAAATTCTCCTCTGTAAGCTCGATTGTAAAATGCTCAGCACCGCGGTTTCCACTTTCTTGCTGAAGCAGATGGTTGAGGTCTCTCTGAGTACGAAGTTCATCTTGCAGTGCATGAATCGTCAACTGCAAATGCTACGAATTAAGGGACAACATTATTAATACGTGGTCATGGCTTCTATACATTTATATAGGACAGTAACAATATTTGTTATTCTAATATCAATATTCAATTATTCTAATATCAATACATACAATCGCTCTTGGAAATGTACTGATTACTGTTATACGTGTATATATGTATATGTATATATATTCACTTATAAACCATAGGTTTCACACATGTTATAGTTAGCTGTACATTTCACTCTTAAAAAACCAATGAAATTCCACGTTATAGTTAGATCAGGTAACTATAACTTGCGCGCCCACAATAAACTGCTGATGACGTCACATATTACATCACTCATGACATGGTCAGTGACATCACTCATCACATCAATGATGACATCTGAAATGATACATTGTGGATTGCGGTCGCGCAAGTTATAGTTACCTGATCTAACTATAACGTGGAATTTCATTGGTTTTTTACGAGTGAAATGTACAGCTAACTATAACATGTGTGAAACCTATGGTTTTTTAAGTGAATTTGCAAGGTTTTTTAAATGCTAATTCCTAACTATAACGTGTGTGAAACCTATGGTTTTTTCAGTGAATTTGTACGGTTTTTTAAATGCTAAGTATGTATTTATTTTTTATTTTTTTTTCTGGTTTTTCACCGTGCGCACACCCTGCTGTGGGCACTCGGTGCACTTCGTGCACCGAGCACCCACGTTGCGCAGTTCATACCGTGCGCGCCTCGCCTTTTTTTACACAGTAACAATTTTTTTTTCCCTTGCGGGTCCTTCAATTTATTTAATAAATGTGATTGTTATTTCGTTTTTTTTTGTTTTTTTTTTTTTGTTGCCGTGCGCGATTTTTTAAAAAAATTATTAAATGTATTTTTCGTACTTTTTGGTCCTTCGTGGACCCCCTGACCAACGCTAGGGGGTCTGCAACTCTCTCCGTTGCCCCCTTTTCATGTTATCCACCTTTGTTTTTCAGTGCGAGAGACAGAAAATGGCGGCCGACACTTTCTGATTTCGACCGATTCGAATGTTTACAGTCATGTAACCACCAATCAGAATTGAGCTCGCGCACGGCACCGTATGCGTACGGTAAGCTTACCGTAAGCGCACGGAGCGCGCTTACAGATATATATATTGATTTAAATGCTATTTTCTCAGGACCTACTGAACATATTTACACCAGACCTGCAAAAGGCACATCTCTGACCTGAGGACTACCTCTCTGCCAAATTTCAAGTAATTCTGTTCAGCCGTTCGGGCTGTAGCTCGGACTAAAGGTCCTATGGGAAAATGCATGGGGAAAACGCGTTTTGGGACCCCCCTTTTTTCTCAGCCCCCGCTTGACGAATCCCCCCGAGACTTTCAGGGTAGGAGCTGAACGTAGCGCCCCATTAGTTTTGAAAAATTCGCGAGGATTCGTCAACCGGCGCCAATGTTATTCCAAATAGAATGTTGCGGATTTCCTATGGAAACACGGTCCTAACTATAACTATCTCCTGGCGACCGCCAGTAGATAATAATGTATATGTATATATATATATATATATATATATATATATATATATATACACACACACACATGTGTGAGGGTGTATAATAAAAAAAATGTTTAAGAGATGGTATGGTTTGCCTTGGTTATAACACCTCATACCAAGTTTTTAAAAAGTTCAGAAATTCAATTAATAACCCCAGTTAAAGTGCAGTTATGGTTCTGATTAAAACTGAAAAGCTGCTACAATGTATGCAGTTATGGTTAGGGCCACAATCCATAACTCTTGCAGAAGCCATGTAAACCATAACTCACCCATCAAATTAAATGCTCAGGCCCTCATCCTTAATGCAACATGTACAATTACAAATGTAAATAATTTTACAGAATAGACTACATTTCATATTAGACTTACAGCTTTGAAAGAAAAGACTATCAAGTAGAATTATTTATTGGTTTGAGTACATAATTCTATTTAATTAGATGTTGCTTTTAGGGGTTTTTATTCATTGGCATAAATACTGTGAGGTCATAAACATTGCATTTGTTGTGCAAGTTATGCTTTGCATGGCTATTGTCCGAGATTTAGACTGTAATCCCAACCATACCTAATGAATTTCACTGATATTTAAGTTTTGAATCATAAACATGTCTTCACTTAAACTGTGTAAGTGACTTTCTGAGGTATTTTCCAAATACACATTAAGGGTTTCTAACCAAAGTTAACCACAAGTCACTTAAACCAATGTTTTTTTCACTGATTAATATACTGCATCTAAAACGTCCATGTGGCCAACCAACACTGCTCACAGCTTAGGCTGCCACAGTGACCTATGGTCAGGCCTTTCACCCAATCCCCCATGGACAGCCACCCACTGCTATTTACTGCCTTTGGCCATGCACAGTCCAGCCTACAGCTGATCCAACCCACCAAGGATAGGCAAACCCCACTGCAAACGGCCAAAGGATATGCGCAGAGGTGTTTGCAAAGCGCAGCTGTAGTGCACCAAATTATTTTATGCAAACATTTTTCTAACGTTGGGCCCAAATCACAAAGCCTAATACTTCCAGAAAGGTAAGCGGGACACAGGGACAGTTTAGGAGTGGCATATTTGACACAGGATTCACACATCCTCTGATAAAATTCAATGTATATACTATTTTCCCAACCACTGTGTTCAGTGGACCATGGTGAGTAATGGCAAAAGCAACTGAATTTTTTCTTTGATGGCCAGCCTATAAGAGTGCAGCAGATTTGCAAATCTGCAGCCACACTCATGAATCCGCAGTGGTAGACGGAAGAAAAATCTTTCCAGTGAAATGATGTGCCTTTATGTATTAACTGGAGTTGTAAATCTTCTGTGGATTTGCGGATATGCGGATGATCTGAATATTAACAGTCCAGACATCTCAAAAGCTTAACCTCTTTTTTCCCACACTGGAGCACTAGTTAATAACTCATTTCTTAAAGATTAGTGAATGGACTTACAACAATCCAAGGAAGCATACTTTCTTGAGTAAATTTCTACTTTTATAGAAATGTTGGTGTAATTTCATTCAACGTTTTCTTCTGTATCAAGGAGCAAGAACTTCTATAGGAGTTAAAATGGGAAATTACACTTTATGGACCCCATTTTTTGGTCAACCACTTGACAGATATTCGCGACACTGGCCATGAAGAACCCAAAGTGAAGAACTTCACTGGAAAGTTTTAAGCAGAATCCTCTGCACCAATGGTATTAACAAACCAAATGGCCTTTTCAGTTGAAGTCTGACCTAAACATAACTATATAGTAACTAATGACACTTGTCTGTGTGTGTATGTATATATATATATATATATACATATATATATATATATATATATATATTACCTACTGGCGGTCGCCAGTAGGTAGTTATAGTTAGGACCACGTTTCCATAGGAAATCCGCAACATTCTATTTTGAATAACTTTGGCGCCGGTTGACGAATCCTCGCGAATTTTTCAAAATAGGTGGGGCGCTATGCTCCGCTCCTACCCTGAAAGTCTCGGGGGGATTCGTCAAGCGGGGGCTGAGATAAAAGGGGGGTCCCAAAACGCGTTTTTCCCATGCATTTTTCCATAGGACCTTTACACACAGCTACAGCCCGAACGGCTGAACAGAATTACTTGAAATTTGGCAGAGAGGTAGTCCTCAGGTCAAGGAAGTGCCTTTTGTAGGTTTGGTGTAAATCTGTTCAGTAGATTCAGAGAAAATAGCCTTTAAATCAATATATATATCTGAGCCAGCGTACGGTGCGCTTACGGTGCGCTTACCGTACGCGTACGGTGGCGTGCGCGAGCGCGATTTTGATTGGCTGTTAGATCTTAGTAAACATTCGAATCGGTCGAAACCAGGAAGCGGCGGCCGCCATTTTCTCTCTCGCTCTCTGAGTTGGGCAGCAAAAACGATGCCAAAAAATGTCTAAAGAGGCAGTTTCTTGAGATCCTAACCACCCAGCATTGATATAGGGGTCCCCAAACAACCCCCAAGCCCAAATAAATTTTTTTATTTTTTTCGGAAAATCGCCGATTACGCTTACCGTACGCGGACGGTAAATTTTTTTTAAAAAAAACATTATCCACACCCTCCCCACCCCGTGTGCAAATGGTGCCCGAAGGTCACCATTTGTGCATGGCTTATTACAGATAAGAAATAAACAAAGAATAAATTTCACAAAGATGCGCATAATATGTCCCCCATGTGCGCACGGTGCGCGAAGCGCATCGTGCGTACATGGCCCATCCCGCATAACGTGGGCACGCGGTGCGCGCAGCGCACCGCGTGACCACCGTGCGTGCACGGCACTAACTGCGTAAAGTGGGCGCGCGGTGCACGAAGCGCACCGCGTGCTCACTGTGCGCGCACGGTGCACGAAGCGCACCGTGCGCGCACGGAACGAACTGCGTTAACTGGGCGCGCACGCCACGAATGGCGTAAAGTAACTTAGCATTTAAAAAACCATACAAATTCACTGAAAAAACCATAGGTTTCACACACGTTATAGTTAGGAATTAGCATTTAAAAAACCTTGCAAATTCACTGAAAAAACCATAGGTTTCACACATGTTATAGTTAGCTGTACATTTCACTCGTAAAGAACCAATGAAATTCCCCCGTTATAGTTAGTGCAGGCAACTATAACTCACGCGACCGCAATCTTCTGCTGATGACATATGTGTCTTTATGAAAAAAAAATATTTGTAATATATGTATAGCTAAAATTTAATGGAAGAAGACATGGGCAAATAAGTGTCTAAATACAGTATTAGCATCAGCAGAGGATTGCGGTCGCGTGAGTTATAGTTGCCTGCACTAACTATAACGGGGGAATTTCATTGTTTTTTTACTAGTGAAATGTACAGCTAACTATAACATGTGTGAAACCTATGGTTTTTTCAGTGAATATATATATACACACACATATATTGATATATAAGTATATATATATATATATATATATGTATTATATATATGTGAAAAGTAAATATGTTGTTGTGTGTGTAGATATTTTAGCAACAATACTCTTTACTTTGTTAAAAAACTAATTTTGTTTGTAGAAGGGCAACATTCTTGATGAAGTTCATAGAAATATTTAAATATGGGTTTCTGTAGAACTGCATTTTGTACAATAAAGGCACCAAAACATTTAATATATTTATTAGTCAATCTGAAAATCAATCTATATTTATTATTATCAATGTGTGTGTGTGTGTATATATATATATATATATATATATATATATATACATATATATATATGTGATCAAGGGAGCTAGACTCTCGAAACGCGTAACAGTGAGAATAAAACTCGTTACTGCATCTGAGAGTGCGTTGCTTATTTGCGGATACTTTTTTAATCAAATTTTGCCGGCGGTAGCTCTACCGGCTTTACGTACCACCCAACTACGGGCGAGATTCCCAGGAGGAGCTGCCTTCATAAGTGCATATATATATATGTATGTACATATATTCACTGATAAAACATAGGTTAAAGTAATGTTATAGTTAGGTGAATATGTCAGTGACAACATTAACGTTTTGTACTAAGAAAAACACAGAAATTCACCAGTTATAGTTAGCAGTGCCCCACTGCTTATGACCTCCCATATTACATCACTCATGACATGTTCTATGATATCATTTATGACATCACTGATGACATTTCAAATGACATCATTGATAACATCACTGATGACATTACTGATGACATCATCCAATGAGTGTGCTAATTTGTTTTATAGTATACATAGTGACAGCTACCATATTATTTCTCTACTTAATTGTGTACAGCCTTTGTCCAGGTATTGGGTGTAAGAGTTTAAAAAACAGATGTGCTTCTAATGCATCATCGATGTGCAGAGGTATTGAGCATGTTATAAATATTTTTATTGAAGAGTAAATCTGTGTGCAGATGGCAATTGACAACGTCGACCATTATGTTCCTCACAAGTTGTTTGGCTCCACAAAAATAGCTTGCAACAGGACAAAGATTTTCTGCAGTAGATAATAAGATTGTAAGCAGCCTTGAGATATTTGACAAAATCGTCTCAGCATGGCAATTTCTACATAACATAGAAAAATTGTGTGCATCAGGTACTAACCTCAATACTTATGCTTGTTTATCTTTAGAAGATGGTGTGGCGCAAAGCATTTACCAGAATATTAAGGCTGCAGGAAGTATGACCTTTAGCACCATCAGACCTTGGTTATTTTAAGCAAATAGTTATATCTTTGGACAAGTATTGCTTAGTGTGTACACTGTTCTTAGTAGATACTTTTTAATACTATGTGTTGTATTTCCCTTGAGAGTCTCTCTGTTTGCAAACAGTGTGCTACAAAGCAAACTCTCTCCATAGAATAAATACTGTTAACATTTCCCACTTATCTATTCATATCAACTTAATTTCTCATTGTAGGTTTGGTGGGTGGGAGATGTTTGATATAGATAAAAGGCTGTCCATAGTAGGTTATTTATTTTGGAAGAGACATTGAGTATCTTGAGTGACTTAGCTTTCTCTGAACACTTGCATACAGATTGAATACCATGTGCAAAAGGATTTACCATACATCTGTGGTTGTTTGCTAATGTGAACTAGGCTACCTGTAAAGTGAATGGTATAGGGAGCACATAATCTATGCTTGCTACACCCAAGGGAATTGTATCTTTGATGGCAATAATGATGCCTCATATTATTCTTCGCTATGCCTCTAATGTCATACTAGTTTATAGAGGAATGTGTGCAAAAGAAGTTTGGATGATGTAATCAGTGATGTTATCAATGATGTCATTTAAGAAATCATCTTTGATGACATAAATGATGTCATAGAACATGTCATGAGTGATGTAATATGTGAGATCATTAGCAGTGCATGGTGGGGGCGCAAGTTATAGTTAGCTCTAATAACGATAACTTGTGAACTTCTGTGTTTTTTTAGTTCCAAATGTTAATGCTGTCACTTACATATTCACCTAACTATAACGTTACTTAAACTTTGATTTTTCAGTAAATTTCTAAGTTTTTATTAAAAAGCAAAACAGATCTTTTTATCACACCTAACTATTAAGTTACTTTAACCTTTTTGTTTCAGTGAATCGCTAGAGTTATTTTCACATAAAGTAAAATGGACAAATCTCCCACAGGCAGCCAACCCCACACTGCACACAGCCTTTGTTGTGCGCAGTATAAGGTTGGCCTTCAGCCCCCAGGATACAAGAAAAAAGAGTGGGGAGCCTTGCAGCAACCCTCCTCGAGCCTCATTAGGCCCTGGGGACGCCATCTCCCAGCGTCTTATATAATTTGAAGGGGAGTGGGCCACTTGGCCCCCCTCCCTGAGCCTCATCAGGCCCTGGAGAGCCATCCCTCAGGGCCTTATGTATTTTAAAGGGGAGGGGGCCCCATGGACTCCTCCTTGAGCCACATTAGGCCCTGGGCACCCCATTCCCCAAAGTGGAGAGGGTTCGCACAGCCCCCATCCACGAGCATAATATGGCTCTGGGGATCCCATCCACAGGATCTTTTTTTTTTTAAGGGGAGGGGGCGCACTGCTCCCCTCCCCAAGTCTTAAAATGGCCCTGGATACCCCATCCCCCAAGATCATCTATTTTTTAAAGGGGAGGGTGGCCATGTGGCCCCCCTCCCTGACCCTATTATGGCCCTGGGGGACCCTAGAGTGTCACCCTTCCTGATCCAATATAGCCCTCAGGAAACTCGCCTCAGGGATCGAAACTTACAAAATAGAGAAAGAGGCAAGTCCCCCTGGAGCCTTAAAAAAGCCCTGAAGACCCCAGCTGGATTTGCCCCAAAAGAAATAAGGCTCCCTAGACACATCAGAATGCTCTATTTGTAAACTGGTGCCACCACAGGAGTCTCTCGAGATTCTAGAAATACAAATACCCTTAATTTCTAAAAAACTACTAAACAGATTTGCATCAAATCACAAAAAGCACAATCTGAGGGACAAGATCTAGCTTCCTGCCAAATTTGGTGTAATTCCATTTAACATTTGTTGCTGTAGCCATGCCTAAATACTTCTATGGAAAACACATGGGAAATTTGCATTTTGCGATGCTCCTTTTTTTCTGTGCCTCCACTTGACGGATCACCCCAAAACTTGTGATGCACAAACTAGTCAAAAAGTAGCACCTTTTCTGGAAGGTTTCACGGACATTAGTCAAACGGAGCCAAAGTTATTAGCATCATTAAAAATTTATTTTCTATGGAAATGCTGATCTAACCATAACTACCCAGTGGTGACTATAATATATATAGATTTGTTGTTATAATTAGATTTTTAATCATATGAATGTAAACCCCTGGCTGCCGTACTCTGAAAATAGTGTAAACGATCATTAATACATAAAATAATATATTGCATCATAGATAACAATTAGAAACTACTAAAATCAGTACGTTGGTGATAAATTGTTAGACATAAAAGCCCTAAAGTTAGAGTTATGAGAATGTCTTCATTCTTTGATAAAATGTCTGTATCTGATTCATTAAACGTTCATTCTGTTTATCTGTGAATAACAGATTTTACAGAGCTGATAGCCAACAAAGCATACAAAGAAGTATATTAACAAAAAATGACATCCAGAACAAGGAAATAAAACATACTATTGGCTCTAGCACATTACTCTATGCAAAGCAAATGACTGCAAATAGTGGACAAACCTTTGTTCTTCGTGCATCCAAAAACTGTACAGCATGGTAAATGAAAGAAATTAAGCAAAATCAACATAAAACAGAGAACGGAAGCAAACAATATCCAACAGAAAAAACTCAATGCAATATAGTATACTCTTGAAAGGAAAACTGTTCTTCGACAAGCCACAACAATTTGGATGACCAGTCTTCAAGAAAGCCATCACTGATTCATGAAATGAAGCAAAATAATCAGACATTGAGAACACTGTATAATACAAAAACATGCACAAGAAATGTCTATTTTATAAACCTATTTAAACAGTCATGTATTGGGGTTTATGTAACATCTTTGCAACTAGTCTAATCATTTCCTACCACACCAGTTCGGTTTATTCATTGGTTATTGTAGTTTGAGGTGATCTTTTACCTATCGAAAAAATACACCGTAATATTTTTTTTATTAACGAAGATTTTAAAAACTTTTTTTGATTTCCTAGAAAATTGTCAAAGTCCTACATACAAAAAATTGATTTAAAAAATGGTTGACAACGTATTGACCATTTTGATGTCACCATATGGCATTTTGTTGAAATGAGAATGCTCCTGAAAGTTCATATGTATGCATGTATGAATGTAGTGGTCAGCATATCCACCCCACCCCCACCAGAACCCACTCTACAACACATGCTATAATGCTACTTGAACCAGAAATGAAGGAGCATATTGAAGGGTAAGTGTTTTTACCCACAATTGGGAGAAGGATGGTAATTGCACCATGGCCTACTAAAATGGTTCTTCACCCTTTAGACCTAGAAGTTAAAATCTTAGGTAAACTTCAGCTGTATCGGAAGAGAATTCCAAACAATAAGATCATGAATGACATGAGTTTAAATGCAAGATCTTTCTTTGGAGTATGTGGTGTGTTGTTTATGTAATTTTTGCAAAGAAACTTGAACGAACATACAAGAATTTATTTGGACATGTTAGATATCAAGTATATGGAGCCATCTGTTTTTCTAGTCTTTTCAGAAAGAGCATGCATTCCATAGCATATCTTTATGAACCAGGACTGTAATATTTTTTTCACACGGGAATTCCCACAGATATTACTTCATGTGAAGTAAATTAAGTATTGGGGTGGCATTATTTCTGACATTCAGAGAAAGTACCTATGATGTTTTTTCTGTTCCCCGACCTGTCTTCAATTCTTACCCTGCTTTCAGTCCTCGCCTTAGACTTCCTTTGATCTCTCCTTATACCTCCCTAACTAATGTGGTTCTGTGTATCACTCTCTCACCATTGTTGGTATGTTCCCCAATCCAGTCCTGTTTGTACATGTGTGATATGTGTTTGTCTTTCTCATGTTCACAGTGTAGATTTCTCTCAGTTTATCTCTCTCGCACTCAATATACTCCCTCTGTTCACTTACCTCTCTGACTTTTATGTTACCTTCTCTCACTTCTGTGTGTGGACCATTTTCTAATGTTTGTGCTTTTGATGGTTCTCTTACTCTGATCCTTATTCAAACATGCCTTTATGCATCTCTGTCTCTATCTTTCACTCTTCCTCACAATCTGGCTTTCTTACTCCTTCATACTTAGACTCTTTTTTCTTCCTCATCTTTGTCTTTGTGTCCCTCTAACTCACTTACTTTGTCTTCAATCCTCTCTTTCTCTCACTTTTATCATTTCATATGTGATCCTCTCTCACTGTCTTCCTAGATCTCATTCTTACTCATCATCACAACTTTAGGCACAGCCACTCTTGCACACCATTGGTGTCTCTGTCTCACTTGCTCTCTGACCTCTGCTTCTTTGTTTTCACCCTCACTCACACCTGTGCCTACAAGGTGTGCAAATCTTTGGCTTTGTGCCTTCAATTTGCCTCCAACTGACCCCTGGCAATATTTGAAATATGTTTCTCTCATCTCTGTTCTTTTAACATTTCTCTGTGTTTCTCTCTCAACTCTCTGTGATTCGTCTTTTAATTGTCTACGGTTCTTTGAGTTGTGCTTTCCCTTTCTCTTCCGATCTGCTAACTTATGGTTTCTTTTTTTTACTCTGTTTCTTTTTTGCATATTAGTGTCTTGATTGCAATTATCTTTCTCCCACTCCATTGTTTGTCGAATCTCACTTTCTCTATCACTTTTGTGGCCCTGATCCTAATCTTAGTCTCAGTGAGATGTATGTCTATCTTACTTAGTTTTGTGCCTTTCATCTTCCAATAACTCACATCTGGGTATATTGTGTGTATGTGTCTCTCATGTCTGTGTTTTGGCATTACCCTGCGTCTCTGACCTCTTTCGTATTGTTCTCCAGTTACTTATCTCTCGGTTTAAGATGCATGTGCCTGTCTATCTAAGATGTGATATCTAGTTTTCTCTGCTCTCCCTATTGCTTCCTTTTCTAATACTGGCACCTCTCTGTGTCTCACACGCTCAGTTCCTGTAGAGAAAGATAATAATATAGGCTGGAGAAAGTCTGGAAGCAGTCAGTGCTGCTCCAAAAACAACCCCTACTTGCTCCTCTTCTTAAACAATATATTACTAAAGCGTGAAAGGTGGGTAGACAGTACAACAAAGCAGAACATTTCTCACTCTATCTTGTCCTCCTGCTTACTTCCCTAGGGTACTAAAAAGCAGGGCTGTAAGGAGCGGCCACTGCTTGCAGAATTTATCCTTAGCACTCCAGACTTCCTATCAACAGGGAACGTGGGAAGATGTGCTCAGACCTTTCAAGAGGTGTAGATAAGAAAGAAGAGCCATTCCCCTCCCAATACTTATCCAATCAAATATCACAATACTATTGATATCAATAACTTCACTAAAGCTACCCAGTGTTCCTGAACTGACGTTTAGCACCCCTTTATACCAGAGCCCACTGGTTTCAACTGTTGAAAGCATGCTGCAGTTTTGGGGCATTATATTTGAATCTAATAACAAAATGCAGGGGTTGTATATCACTATTAGCAAATAAAATTTATTTAATGTATACAGAAGAAGGTCTGCTGTAAATTCACTCAAAAGCAATATATATGTTTATAGACATTAATTTGGGATGTAGGCATCATCATCACTTTCAATCTAAAAAGTCACCACAAAGGATACGCAAATAAATCAAGGCTGCGTTCCCACTGAAAACAAACAGAGACAAGATATAGGATAAATTTGAGCATATCACGATGTCATGAATGATTGCAGTCAAGAGTTCAACAGTGATGCAATCAATGACATCATTTCTATTGTCACCCTTTTGGGTGAGTATAGAGAGACTTATATTTTACAAAAGTGCCTCTGTAATCTCACTTCTTTAGCTAAAGTTTAAACCTCACTCCATAGACATTTCTACACTCTTAATAACTTTGACCCTCCACCCTTCACCTGGTTGCACCAAGCCTACAAATACACAGTACAAAATATCACCCTGACCAGCGAGGTGTAGAATGGTTAAGAGTCAAAGTGATACCTGGGATTCAAAACAATTTAATCTGATAAAAACAGCTGAATGAATGTGCACTAAATTGAGCAGACATTAGTGCATGCCTCAATTTGATGCTTTGGAATTTTCATTCACCATCTGCACAGACAGAAATGAAAACAAGCTCTACATTGAGCATTTGTGAGATCACTATATGCGTGTTAACTGTTTAAGATTATAATCATGCTCTCATTCAAAGCTCTGTTATAAAGGCAGCATTTTCATGAGCTGTTGTTCATTTAACTTTACAAGGGCAAATACATCACTATATTTTCCTTTAGAGCTTTGAGAATGGACTTGGAAGAACATAAATCAAACTTTTTTTAACTTAGAGTCTGTTGGTGTTAGAATACTTAATATGGTCTTCCCAAAATGATGCCTTTGTCTAATGAGTCTGGGTTTGTAATTAGAACAGTTAATATGAACTCATCAAAATTTAGCATTTTCCCCAATGAGTCTGAGTGTTGTCAGTATAGTAATTTTGAGATTCCTTAACAAAAAAACAGCTATTTCCATTTTAATAGTACTAAATATATTTGTAATAATGTAATTAATGTAGTATATTACCTAAATCCAAAACAAAATAAATATTCAGATAAAACGATATTCATTTAAAATATTTACATATATGCACTTACTTTTACAAGTAATGTAATTGAAGTTATATAGTTATATAATACCTTTCTTTAAGAAAGACTATTTTTTCAGATGTATCATAATGATAAAACAATTTTGGGATTTAATGTACTGTAAAAAAATAATAAATCATTTTTATGCTTTATTTACTAACTTTTTGTTTTATTTAATGTAAGTCCTATTAAAAAAATTCTCAACATTTTTGTTAAATAGTATCTTTTCATTTTTTTGACTGGATGTGAAGTATTTCTTTTCAATGTCAACACCATTGATTTAATATTGACTCCTTTTTTCAGTCTTTATGCTTCTTTAGTCTCATGGGGCAGGCGAAATGGATGGCGGTTTCTGGGATGCAACTCTGCATTTCAGGTAAGCCCAATTATTTTACTATTTCTATTTAGTAGTAGTGGCTAAAGGTGCACTGTCAGTAAGGTTAGTTGAGGTTATTGGATTAAGTGATAGTGATCTGATTAGTAGTATAAATGAAACCATAATGGATTTGTTTCATAGTTACGTTATGGCTTAGTGTGATATGTAGTGAGTTCTTAGATCTATAGTGTTATAGTTAGTATAGCATAGTTAGGATATGTACTGTTTGTGTAATTTGTGATTATACTTGTAAGAAATTGGTTGAGCAGGATGGAGGCAGCACTCAGGCAACAACCACAGCCCTTGTCAGGGTGAAACCACAAAAGTCACTAATTTAACCTCTGCTTAACGCTCTGGTAGCTTAGCACAAAGTAGTCAGGCTTAACTTGAGGCAAAGTGTAAAGTATTTATGCAGCACACAAACAGTAATTAAGTAAATCCAAAAGAATTTAGAAAAATAGAGTAAATTTTACTAAATAAAATTGTACCAAAATGACAAAAATCCAATCAGTGGAACCAGAAGATATAGCGCCTAAAGGCAGAAAACTCAATCTGAGGGTATTTGATCATGCTGCACCGGAACAAAATAACAAGTTGACACCAACAACAATAGAGAGGAGGCTGAGCACAGGATTAAGTTTGGCCTGCTGGAAGTTGTACCTAATGTCCTTGGTGTGAGGTCTGCATGGCGATGCTTCGCGAGGCTTCTCATTGCTTGGGGTCAGTTTTGATGAAGCTTTCAACTTTGCAGTAAGGGTTTACAGGGATTTGCATCACTTGTAGTTGATTCCAATGAAGCTTTCAGCTCTGTGGCGAGGCTTTTACAGGGCTTTATGTTGCTCGGCATCAGTTCAATTAAGCTTTTAGCTGTGTGGCGAGTCTTCGTGTCACTTCGTGTTGGATTTGTTGGAACCTACAGTTAAGCAGGGAGAAGCACACTTTGATGCCAGCGAAGGGCACAGGACCTGGGGAGGGTCCTCTTTGGGACTCTCTCCAGCAGAGCTCAGGTACCTCCTATTGCAGGTCCAGGCAGGACCAGAGCAGCAGGTCAGCAAGACAGTTGCAGGAGGCCTCTGGAGCGGATTGCATCCTGTAGCTCAGACAGGAGGTCAGCCAACTGACACTTGAAGTCACTCAGGTAGACTGGGATGAAGGGAGCGGGTCCATGCTTCCTTTTTGGACAGCAGAATAAGCCTTAAGCAGCAGGCCAGTCCTCTTGAGAACAAGGCAGGCCTCAAGCAGCAGGAAGTCCTATGGGAAACAGAGCAGGCCCAGTAGGGCAGTCCTCTGGCGAACAAGTTAATCCTCAAGCAGCAGGGCAGCTGTAGACTCCAGTTCAAAGTAGTAGATTTATGTGTAGACTAATTTACAATAATACCTCATCCACCCACGAGCACTGGGTATCTGTCCCAACTGACAGGACCAAGGAACCCAGAGTCCATTAGAACCTTCCAAAGTCCACAACCTTCTGAAGGTCCACATTCCTCTTACCCAAGTTCCACATTCACTTGCCCAAGTTCCAACCCACATTACAAGATACCACAGCAGTCCTCAAGGGAACAAGGCATTTCTTCTTCCGCAATGTCCACAGGCACATGTGCATACTGAAGTGTGGCTTTGAGGCACCAATATGTGGTGCCATCCTTTAAAGTGGGGGGATTCACTACACTACCCACACATCTGGCTCTAGAAGGTTCTCTCCTTCCCTGTCAAGGCTCCAAAACATCTGGGGTGGTAAAAGACTAGTGCCTTGTTCATTTGTGTGTGCTGAAGGTAAGGCTCTTTGAAATGTAAGTGGAGGTGGGTAACAGCTCCACCCCCAACTACCCTGACCATCCTGTCCTCACCTAATCCCCATTTCTGTTACTGTCTGGAAGAAATTTACAAACCACAACAGCAAAACAATTTACAGTCATGTGACCCAGGATACTGGCAGGAGGCACA